>NW_019392712.1:0-12979 GCF_000648675.2 Cimex lectularius
CTTCTAGTCTTCTTTGTTGAGCCTGTACCACCGACGCTCTGAAATAACAGGCTGCTTCTCTCCGGGTATTATTATTGACTCTGGAAAGTGTTTACGAATTGCCATGAACAGAGGTTCTTCTGTTGTCAGGGCTGAGGCCTTCTTTCATGGACGTGATGGTAGAACTTGACGTTTACGTAGGATTCATATCTATCATATATAACTCGAGCATTTTTCGGTATTTATAATTTTCACCAACCTAGGCAATTGTTGGGAATCTTGCCATTTTCAACCAAAGATAAAAACCTGTAAGCAGCTATTCGATAAAACAAAAGTCGTTCGCGAAGGAAAACGTCCTCCACAACTCCAAGCTAAGTAGCTAGGAAACACGCCGATCTCTATGTCCGATTCTGTTGTCGACCTAGTCTAGCTAGCCTCTGGTTTTCAATGTTGTTAAAACATAAGGAAAGAGGTGTATCTAGGATTTGTATTTTTTCTTATCTCAGAATGGGTATACACACATTAAAAGGAAAAATAGACAAACTCTGGAGGAGCCAGACAATGTGTCTGCCGATTTGTAACGAGCAAATTACTTATCAGTGATAAATTCAAGCCTTACTCTTGAGTAAAAGATTGTTTTTAACAAAGTGCCTACAGGACTTTTCCACCTCGTCGTTCTTCTCACTTGACAAACCCGATATAGATTTTGTCAAGTAGATACCATTCCAAAGTGACAAATAGGATTATTTATCTTAAAATGTTTAACAAATTACTTTACTGTGGTAGTGTAAAGGATTATTGAATAGCTCACCACGGCTTTTGGAGAAGGATGGTGCAATTAGAACGTCTGTCCCGACCAATTTTATTATAAGTAATTAAAAATAAAATGAAATTTAATTACAAGTTCTTTTTTACCCTTGAAAAAATAGTGTGTTTGAAGATAGTCCAAATGGGAAACTAAATATTAACCAACGTTTTTTATTTCCTAGTGAATGATCGCAATATTTATTGTAAAGACATTATACCGCCTTCACAAATTTTGTTTCTGGATAAGGTATGTTTTATTTTTTACATTTTGTAAATTGAAATAGTCACTTTGAAACTATTACTAATAATTTAAACGTTTATGTGATAGGAAAACGAGTCGAAAACTACAGTCATAATGTAGGTTATGTTAGGATTGGTTAGTTTAGGTTAGGATTGGGGTTAGAAAAAGTTAGGAACTGGTTAGTTTAGGTTAGTAAAGGTCAGCATTATGGTTAGGTAGAGTTAGTTTAAGGTTTGGCCAGATAAGGTAAGCATTAGGGACGAAATAGGCTAGTTCAGGCAGGGTTTAGTTAGTAGTTAAGTTACATTAGAATTAGAGAAAGGAAAGGTTAGATTATGGTAAGGAACAGTTTAGGTTAGGTGAGTTAAGTTCAGGATTAGGGTTAGGTAGGGTTGTTTAAGGTAAGAATTAAGTATGATTAGTGTAAGAAGGGAGTTAAGTTATGCTAGATTAGATAGATTTAAGGTTAGGTTAATTTTAGGTTAAGATTAGGGTAAGATAAGGTTATTTTGGAGTTAGGGTTAGGTTAGGTAGGGTTAGGGTTAATGACAGGATAGGCTAAGATATTCTCTGGCTCTTATTCACTCGTGTAGTCACTTCAGCGGTATATATGCTAAAATTGGAACGATAGAGAAAAGATTGGCATGGCCCCTGAGATGCCATGATTTTGTTTGTATGTACTGGGTACACATGAAAATGTCCACCTATGTTAACTACTCTAATTGGTCCTTATTTTTTACATTGTGTACATTTAAAATAGTCTCGCTCTGTATTAACATGTATATGTTTTTGGGCTGGAAACACAATTTTTTTGCGTGACTATTTTCGAGCCATTGATTTTGCATCACCGGGTAGTGTAGATGGGTTGGGTTAAATAAGGTTAGGGTTGAGATGAGTTAAGTTAGATTAAGATTATATTTGTACATAAAAAAATTAGGGATAAGACAAGTTTAAATAAAGAAAAATACTACATTCCTTCATAAAATTATCAATTAATACATCCCCTTGGTAAGCACTTTGAAACTGCTTTCAAAAATTACTAATGATTTAAACGTTTGTGTTGGTTTAGTAAAGTAGTAAAAAGTTAGATGACGATGGGCCTATAAGACTACAGAGAATTTTGAGTCTGTTTAGGTGACTATTGTATCCTAGGGTGAATGTTAAAATTTATCTTATATTGCTGCTCAGACAGCCATGGAATCTGTATTCTGTTTTGTACATTCTATGCTTAGTTATGTGCAAAGGAGGTTGTTATCTAATTAATCTAACTCTAATTTGTCTAATTTATTTAAATAACACAAAAGCTGGAATTGCTGGCGGATAGCGAGAAGTGATAGGATCAGCACTGTGCACGAGTGCAGAATCGAGCTTATATAGATCAGTAAATCAATAATGAAACCCTCCACAATTCAGATTGAATGAATGTAATTTTTGTGTTTTTATAATAAATTATTATTATATAAAAATTTATTATTATATCGGTGAAATCTTTAGACTAGCCTTTTGTGCTAACTCCGGTTCTGCCAAAATTAACTTCTTTTACTTGAACTATTATGAAATTGCATAAATTAACATATTTTTGAAGCTGCCTACTACCTATCAACACCTCATCTTTATTCGGCTATTTTAGCAACATCTTTTTTGCCTCAGCATTCTTTGATTCTTTCTCTTATCTGATCTACTTTCTTTTTATCTTATTTGTCATTGTATTGTCTTTTATAAATCTTGCCTATGTAAGTTAAACTCTGGGACGGGGTCAACAACAATATTTCTTCCTCCTCCTATGAAATCCATAACTAACATAAATGAGTGGTACAAAGAGTCAATCTTCCATTATCAATCCTAATTGGCACAAGGTTTTAAGACATAAATTGCAATGTTACTACAATAAAAATGGAGCCCTTGAATTATACGGGAAGCATCAAGCACCCTCCTTAAGTTGAATTATGTTAGATGAATACATAGATAAAGAAATGTATCCATGTTCACAGATTATTTATTTATTTTTATTTCTCTACATGCTCCACAAATAGCACAACATGTAATAAAGTTACATTTTTTTTAAATAAGATTAAGTAAATATTGTTAAGATGACACAAATTCGAAAAGTAAATTAAATAAATACCACAAAGTTACTAAACACAATCCTCTAAAGTTGCCTACTTAAATTAGTTGTCAATTTCAATTCCAACAGCTTTCAATAATTCTGGACTTCCACTTGGGTCCATCTTAGGTCCTTTTTTATTATATATGTACATCAAATGATATCTCTTCTCTTTATTTGCCTTTTGTCTGTTGGCTGATCTGCACCTCTGTATTCATAATTTTAACCCTGAACTTATTAGTTTATCTGAATGGACTAAAAATAATTTTTTAAATATTAATCAAACCAAACACCAGCATGAAAAAATCACTACAACTATTTTTAGGATTAGGGATGATTATCACTTTCAAGTGTCTTAACTGTGTTAATTCAACCAGAAAAAGGTGTATTTAACTATATTTATGCTGAGATAAAGTAGTTATGAAACTCGTGTCCATCTGTGGATTTTATTTGTTCTTATTATAACCATTTTTTACTTACGGATGCCCTTTATTTATTCTTTCTTGATAAATATCCATTCAACATCTGAGAGTATACTGTAATAAACAAAGTATGTTTTTAACCATTAAAACCATTTTTGCCACGTTTCTAATTTATCTTCATTGGTATTTTGATTGTGACATATTAAGATATTTAAGTTTCCTCTCTTTAGTACTAACTTTTAAATTGAGTTATAGTGATAATTTTGTTTTACATTCCTTTTTGGAAATATTGTTACATTTAGCTCTTAGATTTTTGGCACAACAGTAATATTCTAGTTTATAGGTTATTGTTCTCTACTGCTGGTGCAAGTGCCTGGAATGATCTTCCTTAAGCTGTACACTTCGTACCATCTATTAATCTCTTCAGGGCTGCAGTTATAGAAACATGAACTTTCCTTACTCCTATCCCTTCCTCTTCCATTGTCCCACAATATGAATTAAGTTTATTATTTCATTTTAGAATCATATTAAATACCTTTGTTGTCTACTCTTGTGGGTTTAGAATTCACTTAAACTAACCTAATAAAATTCTCTGTAGACATATAGGCCAATCATCATCTAACTTTTAACTTTTTCAAACCATTTGCTAAATCAACCCTACAAGCATTACATAAAATATATGACATAAACATATATTTAAGAGAAACTGGCTTGTAGCTGTCATAGGCATGTATAATGACACATTAAAGCCCATCTGTGAGTTTTGTATCTATTATAGACCTTGCAAAGACTGACATCCTTCCTGGAGTTTTCAGTTATTTACTCTGATTGTTTTATATTGTTTTTATTCCTCTTAACTTACTCTCTTAGGTAAATCTATTATTATATCTCCTTCAAGAGCTTACACACACATAAAATTTAGCAGTTCTTGTGAGGCCTAAGCCAGCATCAGTCCTTTCCTTTCACATTTTGCCAGCTGACAAAAACATGTTTTAACATTTATCGCTGTTTCAGTATGTTTTATTTAGCTGAAACATTTCAAACTCTCAAAACATTTAAATGATTGACCACTAATTTGTTCGTTCAATTTGCAAACTTACAAATTACCTAATATGTAACTGATCTGAGGTGAGCAATTGCTAAATTTATTATGTTCTGGATAAGTACAGACTGAAGAAGCCCTGAGCATAGATCGCTTTGGCATTTCATTCAACTATAATAATATGTTTCTTAAATTATATCACAACAAACGAAGCAATAAATTCAATTAAAAATATTTTTCTAAATTAAAAAATCTGCATTTCTTCGAATGTAAATATGTAAATTGAAATTTCCACATCTTGGCTACTTGGTATGTCAATATGGCCACCTGACTCAATTGTCACTTGCTAAAAAATGATACATGGCCAAAATAAATCAATATTCAAATTATATAAATATTGACAACTGTTCAATTTACTGTTTGCAGTGAAATTCAATGGAAGAAAGAGATATAGAGCAAAAACGAATTAGAGTAGGTAACATAGGTGGACATTTTCATTGGGATACCCTGTACATACAAAAATAATCATGATATCTCATTCTTGCTCAGAGGGCCATACTGATCTTCTCTGTATTGTTCCAATTTTAGTATATGTACTGTCACGTGACTACTTTTGAGAATATGTAGCCCATCCTGTCATTAACCCTAACCCTACCTAACCTAACCCTAAACCAACCTTATCTTACCCTAATCTTAACCTAACATTAACCTAACCTTAAATCTATCTAATCTAACATAACCTAACTTGTTTCTTACCCTAGACATACCTAACTTGTACCATAAACCACCCTACTTAACTTTAATACTGAACTTAACTCACCTAATCTAAACTGTTCCTTACCCTAATCCAACTATTCCTCTCTCTAATTCGAACCTAACCTAAATACTAACCCACCTAAAATAGCCTATTCCTAACCTTATCTAACTAAACCTTAAACTACCTGTACCTAACACAAAAGTTCACTTTTACTCACCTGAACTAACCAGTTCCTAACTTGTCCTTAATCTAACTTAACTCATCTCAACCCTAACCTTATTTAACCCAACCCATGTGCACTACCCGGTGATGCAAAATCAATGGCTCGAAAATAGTCACGCAAAAAAATTGTGTTTCCAGCCCAAAAACATATACATGTTAATACAGAGCGAGACTATTTTAAATGTACAGAATGTAAAAAATAAGGACCAATAGTAGTTAACATAGGTGGACATTTTCATGTGTACCCAGTACATACAAACAAAATCATGGCATCTCATCTTTGAGCAAGGGCCATCCCAATCATTTCTCTATCGTTCCAATTTTAGTATATATACTGCTGAAGTGACTACACGAGTGAATATGAAGCCTATCCTGTCATTAACCCTTACCCCTTTCACATCCATGAACAACGATAAGAGTATTTCCTTGCCATTTAATGCCTTAGATAGTAGCCTGTTTAAGTCATCCAGGGGCAAGTCAGTAGACTTCCCTGTCTGATACGCACATTGCCTAGCACTGAGTGGGTTATTTTCAGTGCTGTGCCCCTAATATAGTTATCCATCAGTTTATCTAGTGTTTTCTGCATAAACGATGAGAGACTGGTAGGTCTGTATGAACTAGGTGTTTGGCTATGAACCTACCACTATTGGTAAATAGACCAGCTTCACCTTCCTCCATGCAGTGGGAATGTATCTCCAGGCTAGGGAGGCCTAACAAATCTCACCAAAGCTGGCATCAATACTTCCTGTCCATTCTGTAATAGTGTACGGTATATCCTATCCAAACCCGGGGATTTATACGGGAGAAATCCATTAACCGACCACCTAATTTTCTCTGGTTGGGCTACGTTACCAGCCTCCTTCCAGTCTTCTTTGGAGAGCCTGTACCACCGACGCTCTGAAATAGCAGGCTGCTTCTCTCCGGGTACTATTATTGACTCTGGAAAGTGTTTACCAATTGCCATGAACAGAGTTTCTTCTGTTGTCTCTGTAAAAGTTCCATCTGGTCTTCGAATGAAACCTAACTGCCTCACCTCTGCTATTAGTTGGTAGGAAACATTAGTTCGTGCTACCCCATCCTATATGGTGGGCATTCAAGTCACATCCTTTGATTAGTTTCAGGTTTTTAGACCAACTATGTTCCATGATGTCGATCGAGGTGGACAAGGCCTGTAGCAACTTACCTCCTGGTCAGTAGGCAGAACAGACTATCCAGCTCTTTGTTCCACCTTCCGTTTTTGCAGTCAGAATACCTGAAACAACATTGATGGAGCAGAGCCCCGGGATTAATATGCAGCTTAGCTTATTATTTTCAACAATACATGCATGTCGTCTTATCGAGGGTCTGCGGTACATTACCTATGTTTGTGAGGACTTTAAGCCTCTTATGAGCAAACTACTTAAAGACAGTACTTTCTTCTAAAGCATCATCACCACATACATCAGAAATTTCCTAGCAATCTGAATAGCGGTTTTCTGTTTTGAAGTATCAGTTAAACAATAATTACTTATTAAGTACGTACTATTAAGTAATTAGGTAGTTATGGATTAGGAAAAATTAGGAACGGGTTAGGCTAGGGGAGTTAGGTACAAGATCACGTTAGGGTAGCATTAGTTTAGGTAGGGTTATGTTAGTAATTAGGATGGGTTAGAATTAATAAAAAATAATTACAAATCGAAATTAAAAATGTTATAAAATTACATATAAAAAACCATTATTGTTTTAATTTGAGATTTGTTAAATAAAACAATACATAAAAATAAATTCTAAATAAAATAAATACATTAAAATAAATTTTAATGTAAAATGTAAATTGGCCTCTTAAAAACTACAATTTCTCACATTTCTCAAATGAAAATAGCAAACCTTCATTTTAATATTTTATTTTGGGGACCGCGGTAGCCGAGTGGTTAGCATGAGAGACTCTCACGCCGCGGTCGTGGGTTCGATTCCCACCGTCGCCTCTGGCCCTTTTTTCCCGATAACCCCCAATTTGAACACACAAGAATTCGTACTATGGCTAATATGCAAGATCATAAGGCCAATCAAAAAAAAAATTATTTTATAGCTTTTTGTGACTATATGTAACTAACAAGTGGACGCCCAGGTTGGTTGTGTCACGACCAAACTATTTTGGTGATTCTACACTCCAAAATATCGGACACGTATCCCCACTTCTTGTGCATAGACCTTGGTTTCGCCCAAAAAATATTTAAAGTTGAAATTTTCCGTTTTTTTTAATTTTTATTTCGCCGTTCTACTTACTCAAATTAACTATATGAATATATAATTTTACTGCATATTTTATGTAGATTGCAATAAAAATATAGTAAAATTACCAAATTTTATCGATATCCAAAAACGTCTAAAAACCTAATATTGTTCAAATAAACTATATCATAAAAAATAATTTACATGAAACTAATATTTTTGAATTTCGTTTTAGCACTTCTAGAGACCCCTAAATATACATTTTTGTTGAATTCAAATTTATCGTTTTTTTTACCACTAAATTTTTTCAGATTTTTAAGAAGTTGTTCTAGAAATAACTGAGCGAAACGTCTATAATTCAAAAATGGCTAAAAATATATTAAGAAGAGAAACGTAGCTTTCTAACGACGTATGCACCATAAAAATATATATAAAAGATTTCTATAAGAAAATAAATAAAATAAGAAAATATTTTTGTAAGAAATTTATCTAGTTTGTTAAATGAAAATAATAATGCGATTTGAAAAAGATTTGCATTTGACCTCGTTGTCGTCATTCTACGTTATAAAACCTTTAGAAACTGACTTTCGCGGAAATCGGTATAAATTAATTTTTTTGAGTGATAATTTCGACGACCTTTGTGCATGACTGACATTCGTAGTGCAAGTTCTAACATTTTTCTCAATAACTAGGAGAACGATTTTCATGGTTGATAATTCGTTTTTGCCAAGTGCATTATATAACTGCTTCAAACATTAAAATTGGACTATTATTTCCATTTAAAAAACGAGGATATTTCTGATAAAAAATTTTCTTATTTTACGTATTTTCTTTAAAAAAAATTATTTATTTTTATGGTATATATGTCGTTAACAAGCTTCTTTCAAATGGTCTGTTTGCCGTTAAAATCGTTTTAGTCATTTTTAAATTATAGCCGTTCAATCAGATATTCCGAGAACGACTTCTCAAATCGGAAAAATTTTAGGGCCCAAAAATTCTATAAATTTAAATTCAAACATAAATTTATATTTAGGGGCCTCTAGAGGTGCTAAAACGAAATTTCTTATTAGTATCACGACAAGTAAATTTGATGACTCGACTTCGTTTTTAAATATTTTTCGGTTATTGATAAACTTTGATAGCTTTTACAATATTTTTATTGCAATCTACATAAAAATGCAGTAAAATGGTATATTCTCATAGTTGATTTGATTCAGTAGAACGGAGAAATAAAAATATTAAAAAACGGAAAATTTCAACACTCAAAATTTTTTGGCGAAACTATGGCCTATTCACAAGAAATAGAGGACAGGTGTCCGTTATTTTGGAGTGTAGAATCAAAAAAATTTGCCCAAATCGCCACACCACCAACCTGGTCGTCCCCTTGTAAATTACATGTAGGTTTAAGAGCCCAATAATTTTAGATTAAAAAACGATCATACTATTTCCTAGGGTTTTTTGCTGTTTAAAAAAAAGGATTCATTTGAAATTAAAAAGAACTAATTTTAATTTTCAAAAAGGTGAATTTAAGCTAAAAAAAAGATTATTTCAAACCAAAAAGGGTTAATTTGATTCGAAAAAGGGTCCATTTGAGCTATATATAATTTTTAATTTCAATTGTAATTAATTTTTATATGGTCTAAAGGCCCAATGATTTTATATTTAGTTTCTTTAAGTGCAGAAAGTTTACTTTACATGGTTACATTTCATACCATTTCCTAGGGTTTTTTTAATGTTTTAAAGAAAAAATTCATTTGGAATTAAAAAGAGCTAATTTTAAAGTTAAAAAAATAGTTAACTTTGAAGGTAAGAAAGTTAATTTAAAATAAAAACTGTTTAGTTATAAGATAAAAAAGATTAGTTTGAAATTATAAAAGGTTAATTTGATGGAAAAGCAATATATAATTTTTAATTTTAATTAGGTTTTATATGGACTTCTGCCAATGATTTTATATTTACAATTTTTTCAAATGCAGAAATTTTACTGTTCGTGCTTACATTTCAACAACCAAAAGCAATATATAATTTTTAATTTTAATTAGTACTATTTATATGATCTAAAGGCTGAATTTTTTAAAATTTAACGTTTTTTTTTAAAGAAAGGATTGATGGAAATTAATTATTATCATTGTTATTAATTAATCATTGTAATTAATTAATTATTCATTGTTATTAATTAATTATTATCATTGTTCAGAAATATTTCGTCTTAAGATATAGTGAAAGTTGTATTGAATTCATGTTTTCTTTTTTTATTGACCACTATTTTCCTACAAGATATGGTATAGCTAATGTTGAACATTTTTGGCCATAAGATTTCAACGAGATCACCCTTGAACAATACAATTTTACATAAAACTACCATCAGGGATGAGACAACTAGAGTTGTAGAATGCACTGGTCATGTCTGATAAGGTCATAATTAGATGACTGTTTTATTTATAATGAGTAATCTTTTATAATATTTTGATATAAAATTGTATAAGCATTTGTAAATTGAAACATGAATGTCTAAATGTGTTAGTTTTTTCGTGAACCTGGGAAAATTTCATCAAACAACTATGATGCTGTACAACCGTCCAATAACTGGATGGCATCGTCTTGTCGAAATTTTGAAGTAGCTGCCTTGTTATATGCGAGCAATAATAATGATCATAAATGATCATTATCAGCCAATATCGTCCAGGCAAGTTTTTTCCTAGTGCTTATTTTGTGCCACTCAGTGAAGAAATATGTGACACATCAACAAAGACATTCACCCTCTGTGTAAGTTTTACGTCCATCCGTGGTAACATTATTACAAATAGGGTTCATAGAATCTGAGATGGTAGGAAAGAAACAATGATCAAAGGCAGGTAGATATTTTGATAAATGGTCTTAGACTCGTGGTGGGAGTGAAATAGCCTGTGAGGTGAAGTAGAGGGGCTGGTTGATGGGGTTACTGGACTGAGTCCGTTCCACGCTCTTCTACTTGCCGCTTGTATCGTTCGGATCTGTTACACCATGAAAACGTTCTTCATGTTTACCTACGCTTCAACGAAGGTATGTGGACAAAAGTTTCAATCAATAGATTTTCACCCTTTTATCCTATGCGTCAGATGTCAGATACTAACTCAAAGCGTAGATGGGTACATTTTTATATATATATTTTTTTTTAATATACAAATGGCAGTTCTTGTGGAAGGAAATCTTCAGGAACCTTCAAGTGAAACGCGAAATGAACACAATCTTCAGAATTATTCAGAAGGCGAATTTTTCGTAGCCTAGGAAATTTCTATAGATGATCAAAGTATGTAGGCGTTTAGCAATCTCTAGAACGCGTTTCCTTTCCAAGGATAAATTGAACAGGATCGAAGAAAGAAAAAAAAACGCTAGAATAAGTTTTCTTCTGGCATGCATGGTGTCTTTTAATGTCAAATGTCTGCATTACAAATTTATATTGCAACAAATGTGAGGACAAAGTGCTGCAATGTAAATACATAAAGAAACATTGTAAATTAATTAATTAAGGTTTTTTTTATGAGATAAAAAGTCAGTGTCACGAGCGGGATTCGAACCCACGATCTTCGGCTAGATACGCCTCTACTCTACCACTTGAGCTATCGTGACTTCGATGCATTCGGACACTTCCCATCTCAACCCCACCTTTTGAATTTTCCCTCCTTTTTGCCATTTTTCAATTTTCATTTGTCGCCGAGAATCAAATAGATTACACGACATTTGAAAAATTTCTTTAATTTAATCTTTAAGATCTTTAAGAATCTTTAAGACCATCCCTGAAGTAGCATGTTTGTAATTTGAAATTACTCGTTATTTTCGTCCATTGGAGATGAAAGTAATATAAGAACGCCTGTAGGGACGAAATCTAAAGAAGCAATGAAATAAAAAAATCTAAAAATCTTGGGACACGACACACAAGAATGACACATCTGCACAGAAAACAAACACTTTGAGCCCTGAAGATGATCTCAATAAAGATCGAAACGTTGGCACGATAAAGAAAANTATATATATACACTATACACGGCGACTCATCGCTGTAAGGGTCCGAGTTCGAAACCCAGTGGCCCTAACCCAACGTACTATAAATGGCCTTTTTTTTTTTTCAAAAACACCGGCACTCCTGGGTTGATGAAAAAAGACCTCTTGTTGCAAATCCCCCCCCCCAAAAAAAAAAAACCAACAACTAAATCACAATCCCATAATATTTAAAATACACTCTCAACCCGGCAGACAAGTATGACAGATGACGGAAAACAAACTGAGCCCTGAAGATGATCTCAATAAAGATCGAAACGTTGGCACGATAAAGAAAATGTTTTTCTAAAACCTACGTCACACCAGACCGCATCTCACGTTCTCCAAATAAAAAAAATCTAATTTTATTTTATCAATTAACAAAATTTGAAATTAATTTTAGCCTTTGTAAGTTCAACACACAAAGTAAAGAAAAACGTTTTTCCTTTAAAAAATTTCAAAATTGAAGAGAGGTCGTTAATAGAAATTAAATAAAGAAGTAGTAATAACATGTAATCGTGTCCTTAATCCAACCCTTTTATAGATATTTTAAAGCCTTAAACAGTCATTGAACAAAGTCAACGTTTTGAACAAATCTGACCTTTTCGTTAAGTAGAAACCACACCGTGAACAGAAAACGTCTGAAGACTTTGCAAGCGCGGCGTACTAAATCCACAATTGTTGGATTGTTAATGATTTTAAAGACTCGGCTCACGAAGTCCGACTTGGTTCGTTTAACTTCTCCTTGGGATGAAAGCAATTAATCACAGTTCGCTAGAAACTAGATGGCATTTAAAGTGCTTTTAAATATAATTGGACGCCATTATTATCAGTTTAGAATTTTATTTTTCTTGTCCATTTAATTTTCCTTGTTTAAAAGGTCAAGGGTTGAAGTAATGAAGAAGGAGCGTTCAAAAATTCTAATTTATATATTGTTTCAAGTTGACCACCGGTCGAACACTCTTTCAGAAGAGGCGGGCCTACATAAGTAAGAGCGTCTGACTGAACATGTCATCAATGATTGTTTACAGTTCCCTCTCCTTAATCCGAACTTCGGTATAACGAACATTCCAATAACATACCTGAAGATGATCTCAATAAAGATCGAAACGTTGGCACGATAAAGAAAATGTTTTTCTGAAACCTACATCACACCAGACCGCATCTCACGATTTCT
>NW_019392712.1:13142-29617 GCF_000648675.2 Cimex lectularius
CAAGTAGCGGAATGCTACAGAGGTAAACAAACAATATCATTTGGAAGAGGATTAATAAGTGTTGACATTCATACAAATGAGTAATCCTGTAAACGTAAACAGAATATTTTATATAGATTTTTTTTAATGAAAACTTAAAATCCTGCATTATTTTCCGGACAACCCAATATATATGCATTCTAATAGCGTTTCGTGCATGCAAGAATAATAAAATTGTTGTTGAAATTGTTTTTTAGTACATATGTGTGACTTTTTTTACAC
Organism: Cimex lectularius; assembly: GCF_000648675.2. Classification (NCBI taxonomy): domain Eukaryota; kingdom Metazoa; phylum Arthropoda; class Insecta; order Hemiptera; family Cimicidae; genus Cimex; species Cimex lectularius. The sequence continues at coordinate 13,404 of NW_019392712.1, forward strand.
CCTCTGTAATCCGAATTGTTCAATTCGAATGATTAATTCTGGGCTATGACTTGTTCGGATTAATCAGAGTGAGCATTGTATATTATTCAATTATGAAAGGTATTGGTTAAGATAAAAAAGTCAGTGTCAAGAGCGGGATTCGAACCCACGACCTTCGGCAAAATACGCCGGTTTTATCTTAACTGTCCCTTCCAATAATTTAAACTTTCTATATTTCATTCTATAGAATAGAATAGAATTATTTATTGTCGTATTATACATTAGACACATAACTAAGAAGTTATGATTAAAGACATTGGAATTTTAACGCAGTGTTAATTAAATCATGGATGATTTACTGTTGTAAAATAGCTGAAAGACTGGTCGGTAGTAAAGAAACAGTACTTTCAAAATGAAGTTTGAATTAATGCCGGATAAGGTGTACAATGGCCATGAATGGAAATGTTTTGCTGTGGATGTAAGCGTGAGGGATATTGATTCTGACGATCTCGCACGAATTAATGATTCATGATGGGCGAGCGGGGAATGGTGATTATTGCAAAAAAGATCCCAGGATTCATTTGCAATTTTGTGTTGAGGTCGAAACAGTCTCAAAGTCAGAACTATTATTCAAACAAATTTATTACTTTTGAAAAGATAGGAGATGCGTGATATTCCGTCGCAAACCACTCTGGGCTTTTATCGGTGTTGAAATGCTAATAATTCTTTCATGACCACTTGTTTAATGCTGTTATTAACTTGTTTAATGTCGGGTCTGATTAAATAAGAGCACGTTTTGTTTTAGAGCTACCTTGTGGATTAAGTGAATGTGCTAACATGAACTTGGAGCTAGAACCATGAGAGAGGAGGACCTGGAGATAGCCATCAAGGTAAGCTGATCTGGCATATGAAACATGCTTTATTTTTGCAATCTGTTAGCAAACTTGATTTTGTATACAGACCTTTTTTCGTCAAAGTCTACTTCATTTCATTTTCTCATGACTCATGTCAAATCGCGATCATTATCACTTCACACAATTAAATACGAATTCATTGCATTTTCTGGGAAATGACATCAAAATAGTTGTAATTTTTTTCTTTAGTTTAAGAGAATGGAGTTTTCCAGGCTTTGGTGAATTGTTGAAAATCACCTAGTTTTATTACAACTGCGGTGGTAGATGGACAAATTATATATAATTTGTATTGTTTCACTATATGTTAAGTTATGATATCTTGTTAAAGTTCGTGCAGTACACCCGATCTTTTCCGATCATTTTGAACTGCCTACCAGTTTCGGTTTCTCGTAATCTTTCCTTCTTTTGAACAGTGGTAGTCTTTTTTATTATTATTATGGCATCGTGCTTACACATTAGCCAAGCCACAGTTCGAATTTTCATGAATTTTTTGGGGTGGGTAAAACATCTTGAGACGAGAGTGGGACTCAGCCTCACCGAGCGTCTGACGCTCTAACAACTCGGCTTCGCAGACCCACCACTGAATATGATGGGAATCAAAGAATTTATCTTGATGTGATGATATCACCCCAAATATTATAATTGTATATAAAAAAAAACAGGCATAAGGAGAAGTAGAAAGAAAGCAAAACATTCAAGTCCTTCGTGTAGCTTTCAAGAAATTGCATGAGCACTGAGGAGAGATTAAGTAAGTGCGTGATGAGTGAGAGTCAGTAAATGAGAGTGATGGAAAGTGAGTGAGAAAAGGGGAAATGGGAAGGTGAGTGGGTGAGTGTGTGAGTGAGAAAGGGAGAAAATAAAAGTGAGTAAGTGAGTAATTGAGTGAGTTAGAGATAGAATGAGTGAGAGAGTATCATGAATTCTAGGGTCGACAGTGGGAATCGAACCCACAGAGAGTGACGCTCTAATCACTCGGCTACGCAGACCCACCAATGAATATGGCGAGAAGCTGAAAACGTTTGACAGACCAAACCAATGTCTAAACATGACCTTTTTAAAAAAAAATCAATTTATCATAAACACAACGGTTTGAATCGATAAGACGGTCGAATCCAAGAAATCAGCAATCTAAGAATTCATCTTCATGTGATAGATACCACCCTAAATATTATAAATGTATAAACATTATATAAAGTATTAAAAAAAACAGGGATGAGAGGAAGTAGAAAGAAAGAAAAACACTCAGTTCCTTCGTCTAGCTTTACAGGAAATTTATCGAGAGTTTGGAGGGCGGTAGATTGGTTTAGGATAAACTGCCCTATTAAGCTCACAAATTCATTATACTTGAAGCCATAATTTTGAAAATTTCTATTTTTTAACCGTGCAAATAATTAGGCATAGTTTCAAAGTCTTGATGAAGATAATCATCGAAAGCTTGTAAGAACTGAATGTTTTTCATCCTTTCAAATTCGCTTTAGTCCTGATTTTTTTAATATATAATAATAAATTATCTATCTAAACCTCAAAACTATCTCAAAGAACTGGAAGCACTAAAATTCAAAAGGTTGATAGCATTCTCTGCAATTTCATCTTAACAGAACTGTCCACTTCAAGACATTTGATATTGACTCAATCTATTATTTATTGAACAACCAAAACGTTAAAGTTAAAAGTTAAAATTCAATAATCGCAGACAGTTGAAATGACTTTTGTGAAATTACCCGGCTGAAAATAATGTATTTTTCTTCTTACCGCAAAGCTATTAGATCAACCAGCCCTCCACGAGGTTTCTAGGGCATATCGGACGTTTGAAAGAGAGAAAAAATCTCCAGAAAAAACAATATTTCTAAGTTAATAGGCACCCAGCTAATCGTCTCATAAGAAAATAGAAAATGCGGTAGAAAGTCTAGAAGTAATTACGAAAACATGCACTTACAAGGAGAATCTACCGACGTGGGATGGCGGATTTCAATTAAAACAGTTTTGTTGATACCAGATAGAAAAAGATAAGACACGAGTCTCGAGCCTGGGGTCGTCGGTGGCCGCAAGGTTTAGTCTTTGACACGGCGCTCATCACTGTAAGGTAAAGGTCCCGGGTTCGAATCCAGCGGCCCTGCATTCGAACCCGACATACTTACAAATTGGGCTTTTTTTTCAAAAATACCGGCACCCTGAGGGTTGATGTGACCTCTGCTGTTGCGAACCCTCGTAAAAAAAAATAAAATAAATAAATATTATACTTTCGAACGGATGTATAAACGTTTTTAAAAAATTTAAAACTTTTTGTCCGGCCTACAATTTTTGCCTCCCATTTTTTTGGATAATCAGAAAAATTATGGTAACATTGAAATCAATCAATTTATCCTCAGGACACTTTATATACATTTAAATGTTCCAATTTACACATAATGGCCTGGTCTCTAAAAATAAATCAAAAACGGATATATAAACTAAAATGTTTCAGGGGTTGTAGTTGATTTTGTAATTATTTTGCTCACGTTTGCTCNTATTGGCACTGGAAAATATGGTTCTCTGCACTTATTCTAAGATTATTATATATAAGTATTCGTTTTTGTTTTACCTAGGATAAAAAAATAATATCTAGGAATGTATTAAATGAGATTAGATGAAAAAGAACAAACCCCCCCCCCCAAAAAAAACACGAAATAATTTTTTTCCTCACAACTTTTTCACCTTCCAAATCCCGCCTTCGACTTTTTCGAAAATCATAAAAAAAAAAAAACAATTTTGTAATGCGTCAACCTGTCTACAGGAAACGTTTCTAGCTTTTAGAACCCGATAACTTACACGTAAAGGCACAAACCTGGCCACTCTTACAACGAAAATTTATATCTTGGTGCTGAAGAATTCCTAAAAGATTCCCTTATTGTACCAGCAGTCTTTATTACTTTCTGTTGTATTAGGTATTTGTGAATCACAAATTTAAATATTAAAAAAGGTAGATTCGCCATCTTCTGACAGCGATCGATTGATTCTTATCAGACAAGACTTAAGGTCAACTAAAAGTGTTGATGGCTGTTAATTATCCCATTATATAAAAAGGCTTATAAATAACTTTTCTCAAAACGGAATGTATTGAGGGTAAACGACCTTTTATTTATTAACGCAAGGTTAACCCCCTCATCTCAATAGATAAACAACATCGCGTGCTTATTGGTGAATAAAAGATTCATTGTTAAAAAGAAGTGACACCGACCCGAACACGCGTCGTGTTGATCGTTGAGAACAAGCAAAAAATCGGTTACTGGGCACCTGGCATGTAATTACCTTTTTCATCTTAATTTTTCATACTGTTCTAAAAGGAAACTGCGACTGGGACAAGATGCATAGTCATATGTGAAGGAAAGTGGTTAGAGGCAGTTCCCTATTTTTAAGTTTTGCTTTGGTTGCTTTCCTTTTTTCGTGTAGCACACAACAGGAGTAAATATTTAAAAAAAAAATATTATTCCTTGAACTAAAATAATTGACGGTTGACTAAGTATCTAAAAGGTCAGAAAAAGTTCATTTTTATGAGAATATGAGGTCAAACTATACAAATTAGAATGTAGATTTTCCCCGTCAAATTACCTTTTTTATTGGGGTTTATTTACACTTTTTCGCACCAAACTAGACCATTTTTTATTTCAAATTAATTCTTTTTAACCTCAAATTAATCATTTTTAATATTTTTTATGCTTTTTTTCTTTGCAGACACTTTCCAATTAACCCTGTTTAATTTCCAGTAGCTTTTAACGTTTCATCTCGTAGGTTTTATTTTTGATGTGTTTCAAATTTCCATATGTCCCAATGATTTTATATTTACTTTTGATTCAAATGCACAAATATTACTTGCGTGCTAAAGTTAGGAACTGGTTAGGTTAGTTGAGTTGGGTTGTGGTAAGATTAGGATTAGGGACGAGGTAGATTAATTTAGACTCTAGAAAAAAAATTAACTTGAAATTAAATAAAGTTACCTAAAACGGTTAATATGACGGTAAAAGCTATATATCATTTTTAATTTTAATTGCAATGAATTTTCATATGGCCTTCTAAAACCACAATGATTTTTTTTTTTTCAAATGGAGAAATTTTACTTACGTGGTTACATTTCATACCGTTTCTATGTGTTTTTATGTTTTAAGGAAAGGATTCATTTGAAATTAAAAAGAGCTACTGTGAAATTTTAAAAAGAGGTCAATTTTAAAGTTGAAAAAGCTAATTTGAAATTTAAAAGGGTTTAAGGTACAAAAAGATTAATTTGAAATTAAAAAGGTTTTATTTAACCGAAAAGCAATATATAATTTTTAATTTTAATTAGGTGTTATATGGACTTCTGCCAATGATTTTATATTTACAATTTTTTCAAATGCAGAAATTTTACTGTACGTGCTTACATTTCAACAACCCATTTCTAGTTTTTTTTATTATTGTAAAGAATTGGTCCATTTAAAATAAAATAGCTAATTTGAAATTTAAAAAAAAAAAGGTTAATTTCAAAGTAACCCCCCCCCAACAAAAAAAAAAAATCAAATGAAAAAGGCTAAAATGTAAAATTAACATTTTAAGGAGCTAATTTTACTTACGTAAAAAAAGGTTATTTTCATGCGAAATATGGTTGATTTGAAATTTAAAAAAAAAAGGTTAATTTCAAAGTAACCCCCCCCCCCAACAAAAAAATCAAATGAAAAAGACTAAAATGTAAAATTAACATTTTAAGGAGCTAATTTTACTTATGTAAAAAGAAGGTTATTTTCATGCGAAATATGGTTAATTTGAAATTGAAAAAAAGGTTAGACCTCGTGAGAGTGAGAGGTCACGATAGCTCAGGTGGTAGAGCAGCGGCGTATCAAGCCGAAGGTCGTGGGTTCGAATCCCGCTCGTGCCATTAACTTTTTTTAATCTCAACTAAAAACCTTAATTAATTGTAATGTATTAATTTAAAATTAGAAAAGGTTAATTTGACGAAAAATGCTATAAATAATCTTTAATTTTTCATTGCAATTAATTTTCATATATTCTTCTAATTGACCAATGATTTTATATTTACAATTTTTTTTCAATTGTACATACAACGTTTCATCAAATTTGAAATGAAAAAGGGTTAAATTGACGGAAAAAAGCTATATATAATTTTTTTTATTTTAATTGTAATTATTGTAATTTTCATGTGGTCTCCTATTGGCCCAATGATATTATATTTATTTTTATTTCAAATGCAGAGATTTTACGTGCTTACATTTCATCCCCTTTCTTATTTTTTTGTATTTAAAAAAAAGGATTCTTTTGAAATTAAAAAAAGTTAATTTGACGATAAAAAGTTTAAATTGAAATGAAAAATGATTGATTTTACTACAAAAAATATTAATTTGAATATAAAAAAACGTTAATTTGATGAGAAAAGTGGAAAAGACGGAATTGATCGGAATGGAGGAAAGAACTATAGACCAATAAGCTTTTTTAAATTTATTTATCTAACTTATATTTTTGTGTTGCGTAAGTACCTAATTCCGAACTAGTGAGGATCTATTAATTATATATTATATCATTAAATTGTTACGATGTGCATTGTAACTGAAGTCTGTTTTTCCCTCTGTTTTCACAAATTAATTATAGATTGTTCACCCGAATTAATAAAAATGATAAAGATAGGGTGAGTCGATTTACTCCTATTTCAAACACGTATCTAAATAATATCATTTTAAAATTGTTTTCTTACAGTATTTATTAGGATAATATTTAGTTGTGTTATAATTCACATTTTTCGCATACAAAATTGAGCGGCATTAAAAGAAACGCGTCTCATTGGAACGTTGCGTTGACGGAGGATCGACGGGTTCAATCTTTCAGTTCATGTCGAGAGACGTGGTTGGAAATTCCTTCAACCTGATGATGAGCTATAAGCTTGAACTCGTTGAAAACAACTAACTGTCTTTTAAAGCGATCGTTTTCCCGTGTTAACGAATATTCTGAAAGGAAAAGTCTATTAAAGGTTATTGAAGTGAATGATGAAGATGCAAACCTCGCCCCGAACATAAACTTTATAAAAAATCAAAACTCTTGACTGTATGATGATGCTGATCAGGATTCCATCACTATAATGTTATGTGAGCAGCGGATGCTCATCCTCGAATAGACAAGGGAATGTTGCAGGTGAATTATTAGGTTTCTCACACTATTGGAATGCTTCCCAAGAAATGCAGTGCAACGGTTACAAACTCTAATCATACGTCGGTTCGAAGGTGCAAACCTATTTTGGGAATCTTCAAACGAAACTAACAACCAAACGCAAAGCAGGTAATGACAAAATAAGGAACGTTTGCCTACAAGCTCCCCAGTTTAATTCAAATCTTGAACCGAGAAAATACTATTATGAGTGAAAATATCTTCCAACAGATGAACAATGCAACATTATTTCACGGTCGCTTCAAAAATTAATGAAACGGTTTTTGGATCTTCTCCCCCTATTTATATCTTCGCTCCTAGGGATACCACTTATTCCGGTCCATAGCTCACCAGTAAAAGCTGGTTGTGTCAAGTTTCTCGCCTCTAAAGACACTTAGTTCTGCAGGAGAGAGATTGAATGAGTCACTAACACAGATGGGTTGAAGGTTGAAACCAACGTCCTATATTTCAAACAGACTTTTTTCTTACAGCATAACATTTGATTTGAATTTTTTTCACCAATTTGTTAAAATAGTTTCAAATCTGAAATTATAATTCAACTACACCAAGTTTAAACTTAATCAGTAGTCCAGCCGATTGTTCAGATCTAGTGGAGGAATGTGTACCTATGCGAAGAACTGACCTGCATGTAATTATGAAATTATTTCAACCAGACTCGAAAGCTTAGAGTATAGAAATTATTTTTAATCTCGTCAATAAACAATTTTTATATTATTGGCCAGTCAGATCTAATATGCATTTATGAACGTTTTGTTTAAAATAAGACTGTTTATGCATTATTTTATCATTGTTGACTACCAGATGAACTTACGTTTTTATGGGACTTGGTAATATTATTCTTTTTGTCAATATCTACCATTTCGATTTAACATTTTACCTTAGCCGAAATGGTTGTTTTTATTGTTTCTTGTTGCATATTGGCCAAACGGGTAAACAGTTTATATCTATAAAGTACATCTATTATATTTTTAAGCTTCATTATTAATGAAGTGAAGTGATTTCTGACATAAAACATGTAAGAACAATATGTTTTTTAAATGGCCTTAAAATTTTCATAGAACAGTACTTGTCCTGGTTGATTTATATGGGGGAAGTGACTGAAAATTCCAGAAGCAACGTGGGAATCGAACCCACGACTAGTCGATGAGTCTACTATCACACTAACCACTCGCCACTTGGTTACCGCGGTCCCTCACCCGCCCTTCACGACCTTTAAAAGAGTCTTTCCCTCACGGAATTCACACAGGCCCAACACTGAAGATGGTAATGCCTTTTTTTACAAACCTTTTCTGACAAAAAAAACTTATTAGGAACCCATTTTCTCAGATTACACGTCTTCTCAACGAATGGTTCCATGCTTATGTTGAACACTCTTTGACATGTTTGGCTCGAATCTAGTTCGATAGTTTTCCAAAAAGTGATTTGCCATACTCACTCCACCTCAAATCATTTCCACTCTAATCCTCCTATGTAATAGAGTAATTGAATTTAATAGAGTTGATTAACGGCATTAAAACAATAACAAATGAAGAACCGCTTTTCTGGTTACCTGGTAGAAGCAGACGCGGGGGAAAATCACCGTTTTCTTGTCATCTTCCGTTGTTTCCTTTCGGGATAGCCGAGGAGGGATTGACCTAGAGCAAACATTCGCAGATTCACCGAAGAGGATCGATCTCACGATTTAGAGATTGTCGCTATGTAACTAACATGAACACAATAAGAAATCCCGATCTCAACTCGTTCTCATACCAAAATTCCTCTCTCCGTGGTGGGCGGAATTAATTTTTCTGTGTCCAAGCACCATATTTATCAGCTGAGTTCCTATTTATGTTGATATATCAACTGCACTGTTTTCCAGTAAAGCGGTAGGTAAGCCTGGTTTCAAATTCAGGGCCAGGTGGAAGAAGTTGATTTTAAAAAGAGATTTGTTGACAATTATCACGTTATATGTCGGAAGTAGCTTTGTTATTTTTTCTCCCGCGTCCTGGGAAAGCATTGAACGTTCAGTCAGTTTCATATTCTACGCGCACCTGTTCAAGTCGATGGGATATACATTGTGACAAACAATTTAGTGATATTTCTAACGTCAAACTCGCTTTTTACTTTTCTAAGGCATTTTTGGCAAATATAAAAAGTGGTAAAATAATAAATGGCAAAAATAATAAACAACGGATGAACATATTCAAAATGTTATTAACTATTATCAAAAACACGATATGATAAATTATTTTTTGTAATAATGTTTTATTTGTAGCCTATTTATATTAGTACATATTACGAATGTGATCACAATACGCTTTTTCACTGTCACAGCACTAACACTAATGCCAGCGCGGATCCGAAGGACACATGCCATGAGAAGCCAAGCCAATGCTGGCACTCAGTGTGGGGATTAAGGGGCAATGAAGTCTCGAAGCCATCGTCGGGCGACTTGCGGGATTCTCGGAATGGGAATGTGTAGAGCTTGGTTTGAAGATTTTGGAATCGGGAACGGATCAGATCGTTGAAAAAAAGAATGTTGGTGTCGTTGTGAATTGTGAGGTATATAACATAGTAATGAGCTTTGACGATTTGAGAATGTAAAGATATGTGCTGGATATTAGTTGACTTGGGGAACCACATAACTCTACTCCAATTTAAACTTTATAGTTGGTTGAGTTTTGCCGGTCCAAACAGATTTCGGTCCTTCGTAGTTGTCGAATCTTCTGTTAAATCTTGTATAGGGATTCCACTCCAGTCTTCTGTCTAATTGTAGTCCTATGTACGGACACAACACTCGGAATATACATGTTAAGAGAAACCAACCAATTAGGCAGTCCATATTATTAAAATTAGGGAGCGAGGAGGTCCCAAGGACATTGTCGTTTAGGGTGACATCACAGTATGAAACGAGAGGTAGACGTGAAACTTTTCTAATCAGGAATCGATCAGTTCGTTGACAAAATGAATGTTAAAGTGGTTGTGAGGTTAGTAAGGAACTTGAACGATTCCTCTGAGGATTTATGATTGAAAGGATTTGATGGAACCCCCAGTTCCACTCCCTATGTCCATAGGGGTCGCATGTGAAATCTTCTATAAGGTTAGTTTCGTTTTGACGGTTAGATTTTGGTCCAAGTCTTCGTAGTTTTCTACGACTTCTGTGTTATATCATAAATCTTGTATGGGGATTCCATGTCAGTCTGCTGCCTAGGTATTAAGTATTTGACTTGAATGAAATCGGTTGTTTGTTTTTGATGTGCAGTGGAGGGCAAGATTGTGTTTTCATTGTTAAAGTACACCGTGTATATTTTTCTTCATTCAGCCCTGTCCTCCACTTTTTTGCACCAGTCTTCTATAAGCTCAAGGTGTTCTCGATGTTGGAGGTAGGTCAAAATAATAACATTCTCCTCCTACCATTATTAAACGGGAGTCTGTGAGCGTGTAAAGGTGGAATGTTGACAAATAGGTCCCCACTGCGATGCACCGTTATCTCGTTGCCGATTAACGAGATTTGCCAATAGTTTATTAATCAAAAATTTTCAGTAATGAAGCGAAATCGGGTCGTACCTACTACTAAAGTACGAACCGGAAACAGTTGAAAATGAGGTTGCACAAAATCACTAAGAAAAATCAAAGTTAAAAGCTGATTTCTGGGGCCTTTTAATTCCATAAAGTCATACAATGTACCCAATTGATATTCAATCTGTTGAAGTGGGTAATGATGTTCGTGGATTCGTGTATCGACATTCGTTACCTTCTATCCATCTTGTCGTCTCCAATATCTGAATGTTCCGAATATTCGGAGCTGGAAGCATATCTATGCCCAAAGTGATGTTCTATCAACCGGAAACTTGAGCCATCCCGGGTCCTCCTTCGTTAACGTTTTGGCCTCTCTCCTATACATCGACAGTTTCATAAACCTTTGGCTTCCGTCCTTCTACCTCCTTTGTCCGCTTTGTTTACCTCGAGCCCTTCGAACTAAGGAGTGTGGCGCCTTCTCCTGACCATACTCGTATTGTCGAGTCGATACCTTTCAGCTCGGCCGTCCTGTGTGTGTTGAGTCCGTTTGCATAATTGAGTTTCAAAATCTGTGGTCTTTTTATGATTTATAGCTCAAATTTGCACATGTACACAGTTGAGCCTATAGACTTCTCGCGTCTATCCGCAATTCCAGCTTTTGTGTAATTTACAATAAATCACCGGCTGGTGGCAACAATCACCCACCCAGGGTGTTGGCAGTACGGGGTCAGACCTCGGTCTTGTCAGTCCAACCACCGAGGTTGGGCTCCTGGTGCTATCAACAGCTAGGTCATTTCAGCACCCAACGCAATCAGTACCTAAATCCAAACCCTTTCACACTCCCACTTACTCTTAAAAACATTCTTTCCTATTTACGTACCATTCGCTCAGGGTGCTGGAATACTCGATATTCCTCCTTCATACCTATTATATCACTAACATAATTGATGGTCGTTTGGGTACTGAATATTCTGCTATCGATCCTCTCACACTACACATTCACGGTAATAAATACATTCACTCTCAACACACGCTAATAACTCTGTTTCTTCCAAAAATCGGAACAGCTAAAGCTCTATTCTCATATCGGGTGGCATTCCTACACGCTCTCTCTATGGAACCAACGAATTGCCCTATTCAATTAGGCGGAACACATCGAGCAACCTTTCTCTCCATGCGGGAGACATAATCTATTTGGTCTACAACCAATATAATTTTGTTTTATTTTTCTTAAGTTTCCATTTTCAGGTTCATTTTTTGACGCACCATTGGAAAATCAACGCGGGTGCGTTTAAATCTGACTCAAGGCCTATTTCTTTTGATTTTAACATTAAAAAAAGAAGGTGAGTCAATTTTCGGTGCACCATTGGAAAATGAACGTGGGTGCGTTTAAATCTGACTCAAGGCCAATTTCTTTTGATTTTAACATTAAAAACAGGAAGTGAGTCAATTTTCGGTACACCATAGGAAAATCAACGTTGGTGCGTCTAATTATGACTCGGCACATTTTATTTTGTTAGTCTCGTACCAAAAAATAGGCGAGTCACTTTTCGACGCACCATTCGTTACAAATTAGTTTTAGTAGGTTGGAAGTAAAATAAACAAAATCAATATTATTAAAACATTATTCAAACACAATGTAAAAATTTAAAAAAAATTCTTTCACAAATTAATGTGGTTATGGTTTAAGAGTATTTTTTCTGGTAAAGTAAAAAAATTAAATAAATATAACAATCTCCTTTTTTCTGGTAAAGTAAAAAAAAATTAAATAAATGTAACAATCTCCTTTGTTAGCAAATCGAAAAGTTCAAATTCATTATAATAATTGTTCGAACAGACCTCCATTTGCTGCAATACAATAGCTTAGTCTATCGTAAAACGAAGATCGGACGAAAAAAATACTCTTAAACCATAATCAGATTAATTTGTGAAGAATTTTTTTTAAATTTTTACAATGTGTTTGAATAATGTTTTAATAATTTTCCTTCCAACGTACTAAAACTAATTTGTAACGAATGGTGCGTCGAAAAGTGACTCGCCTATTTTTTGGTACGAGACTAACAAAATAAAATGTGCCGAGTCATAATTAGACGCACCAACCTTGATTTTCCAATGGTGCACCGAAAATTGTCTCACTTTTTTTATTAACGTATTAATCAAAGGAAATAAGCCTCGAGTCAGATTTAAACGCACCCGCGTTGATTTTCCAAAGGTGCGTCAAAAAATGACTCACCCTGTATATTAAAAAAAACGCTTTTTGATAAATACAGAGCCATAAAACTGCCAAAAAGTATATGCAAAAATTACCTGAACTGAGAAACTAATAAAGGTTAAACTTGAACGATTTTCTCCATTTAAGTATCCACAGTACAGACTTTCTAAAAATCGAAAAGACTCCCACTGCCCAATGAAGAATGAGTTACATAAAAACGCGATGAGATCAAAAGTAGTTGCGAAATAAACACAACCTTTAACTCTTAATTAACGCTTAGTTGAGAACCAAAAACTGTTTCGAAAAGAAATTTCGTCATAATCAAAAAGTCGTTAAACGGAGCAAAAGTGCTGTAACAATTTATTGTTTTATGTCTTTATTTACATGCTGTTTTACTGCACGTTTAAAAAAATCTTGGAGAAATAAATTAGTAATAAATGGCGTGACCAGATATTGAACACTGTTTATTATTCACCCCTATTTGCCAAGTAATAGCGCATTTTATAGTAAGTTGTAAAAAGATATGGTAATTTTACTCCTGTACCGTTTTAACTTTCCAAGGACAAAAATAAAAAGAAAATTTCAACCCCGCATTGTTAAGCGTCCTGTTTGACGTTCTTTCGTGTATTTCTGGATGAGAAAGTTGAACTGGTCGTTGTGAAACAAGTTAGAGAACTAACTGGTCGGGTCACAGTTTGACAAATGATCAACACAACCTTCGGAGGCTGCGCGTATCCGGAAACGGATGTCTCGTTCCATAATTCTCCTGTGAGATCGACCTCCATTCCGGATGACCCGAATCCTCGCGAGATCGTGCTGAAAGAATAAGGAGAGAAACGAGAAAAAAAAAGTTTCCTTAACCGACAATCTTGTTTTATACGAACGTCAAATGGTGCAACAGCTGTCGTTACACCTGCCTCTGAGGTGCGCCGGTAACGGAAACGACTCTACAAGAACGGAATGTTTGAAAGTTATTGTTTAGGCAAATTTCTACTCAATCATGTTCCTTTTTTCAGGATCTCTCGCCAGGTAGAAAGTTTCGATCACGAACTCATTGGATTGCATTCTTAACTTCCCGTTGAATGTCACTCACTTAATTAAACATTTTGTCAATGCAATGGTATTTCCAATTCTTTTTAAACTCCAAAGCAGAGATCAGATATTTTTATCAAGTTTTTCTTTTTTCACAAAAAAATGTACAGAAGGAATGTACAACCGTGTGACCGAGTGATGTAAAGCGAATTATATAAGTTATAGTTTCGATGTGAGAAACTAAGTTTTTAAAAACACATAAATCACATAAATTTACAAACTTTCCAAATCTACAAGAGTTCTATTGAAGTATACAGTTCGGAGTCCAGAGTAGAAGAGGGATCTTGATGCTTAGCTCGATAGTCTACATCAGCATTTATTAAGTTGATTCCAGGCGTAATGACGATGTAATACCTCCATCCCCAGATTAGAAATTAACATTGAAGAATTTAGGATGGAGGGTTGATTTATACCATTCCATCCCCTGATGTTGGGCGGACTTTCCTCCTCAAGTAGGCCACTGTTAATATTAAAGATGTGACAATGGCTATTGTCAAAGCGGCATTTCCCCAAGCCATGGTGATGAAAATGGTGGGACGCTTGCTGAATTTTGATATCGGTCCGCTGCCGATGTCTTTCAAATTTACTTCATTATGGTGAACAGAGAATTCACTGTGCTTCTTGTTTATCGATGTAAGTGCTAATGTATCGAGAAATTTTGGGTAGCCAAAAGACGTTGTTTCTTGTTGGAGTAACGTTTTTTTTATAAACAATGCTGCTGTTGTCTTCCTACAGTAGGAAAATCCCTTTCAGAAGTCTTTCTTCGGTCATTCCGTTTGTTTTTATTTTTATGAGTTCCTCCGAGATGAATATGGCCATGTGACTTTTAGGGTCTTTTTATAAAAAAATTAAAATACAATTTTTTTCAATTACAATAATAATTAATAATTGTTATTTACAATTATTGTACAATAATAATTGTAATTTTTTTCTATTACCATTATTTTAATAAAAGGAAAAATTTTAAAATAAAAGGCACTGTAAGGGAAACAGAATTTATTCAATCCAATCATTTCTTCTTTTTTTTTTATTATATTTACACTCTTCCTTCTTTTAAATTGAATCTTCAAACTGAAATCTTTACAAAAAATAAAATCAATTCTTCTTGAAACAATATAAAAAAAACTTAAAATATAATTAAGAAGTATTTAACCTATTGTTAAAAATAAATGAATTCATATTTATGTATGCGCAATCCCCAAGGAATAAAATTAAGGAAAAATGGAATAGGAAAAAACTCACACGACGAATGCCGTTTTCCTGATGTTTTCTCATAAGATGATTCTTCACAAGCCAAGTTGAAGCAGCTACGTTCGAGGTGGTTTGTTCGCAGTCTCCCAATGGAATGCCTCCTGTCCACCGCCTTTTAGCCTTTCTGCCTTTTGTCTCCCACGAGTTACAAAGTCCATCATATCAATTTGTTTGTTACACATGTATTCGTTCAATTCTGATTGGGGGACCGCGGTAGCCGAGTGGTTAGCCTGAGAGACTCTCACGCCGCGGTCGTGGGTTCGATTCCCACCGTCGCCTCTGGCCCTTTTTTCCCGATAACCCCCAATTTGAACAACATATATAAGAATTCGTGTCATGGCTAATATGCAAAGATCTAAGGCAAAAAAAAAAATTCTGATTGAAGTTGGTCGTGTTTTACCTCTCCTTGAGTGAATTCACTCTGTTACCTCAGTTGTGTTTACCTGTCAGCAAAATGGATTTTTCACATTTTGCCTCACTATGAATTAATTTCTAGTTTTCTGTGCAAATGAATACGAGCGAAGTAGTTGATTGAGTCATTATTTTCCTCTACATGTTTTTCTTTAAGAGATATTTTACATTCGGTAGTAACGTTAGATACTTGAAGTTGAAAAATGATGGAATTGAATGTAAATAGTATCATATTCAGCAATATAGCAACCCTGTGACTATAACTATAGGTCTGATGATGACCATCGTAGCCTAGACTGCTTCACCGATGGCTCATTAAGGATAAGGGAAGCGATGCTGGAATACACATACCTAAATTAGGGATCAGCATCTCCTCTCCTCTTGGTAATAACACCTCGGTCTTTCAGGCAGAGGTCTGGGCCATCAATGTTTGCTGTAGAACACTTATGGATAACAAGATTAAGGGAAAAGATATTAAAATTTTTTCCGACAGTCAGGCCAGTCTAAAATCATTACAAAAAGAACTATCAACATCTAGACTGGTAGAGGAAACCGTTGAACTCATTAATAGGACTATCACCAGGTATGAGAATAGGGTAACCCTCATATGGATACCTGCTCATAAGGGGCACTATGGCAATGAGGAGGCGGACAGCCTGGCCAAGGAAGGTTCA